>NW_018745191.1:0-26188 GCF_001683475.1 Chenopodium quinoa
TTGAATGTGTTTGACTTTCATTTGGATCAATTAGCTTTGAAGAATGCATTTGACTTTTATTTGATTCATTAAGCTTTGTTTGAATGTGTTTGACTTTCATTCGATTTAATTAGCTTTTAAGAATGCATTTAACTTTCATTTGATTCAAGAAGGTTTGTTTGAATGTTTTTGACTTTCATTATTTTCAATTAGCTTTGAAGAATGCATTTGACTTTCATTTGGTTAAAAAAACTTTGTTTGAATTTGTATGACTTTCATTTTATTCAATTAGCTTTAAAGAATGCATTTTAATTTCATTTGATTCAAAAAGCTTTCTATGAATGCGTTTGACTTTCATTAGTTTCAATTAGCTTTGAAGAATGCATTTAACTTTCATTTTGTTCAAAAATCTTTGTTTGAATGTGTTAGAGTTTTATTTGATTCAATTAGCTTTGAAAAATGCATTTAAATTTCATGTGATTCAAAAAGCTTTGTTTGAATGTGTTTGACTTTCATTTGTTTCAATTAGCTTTGAAGAATGCATTTGACTTTCATTTGATTAGAAAAGTTTTGTTTGAATGTGATTGACTCTCATTTGATTAAATTAGGTTTGAAGAAAGCATTTTACTTTCATTTGACTCAAAAAGCTTTGTTTGAATGTGTTTGATTTTCATTCAATCTAATTAGCTTTTTAAGAATGCATTTGACTTTCATTTATTTCAAAAAGGTTTGTTTGAATGTGTTTGACTTTCATTCGATTCAATTAGCTTTTAAGAATGCATTTGACTTTCATTTGATTCAAAAAGGTTTGTTTGAATGTGTTTGACTTTCATTTGATTCAATTACCTTTGAAGAATGCATTTGACTTTCATTTGATTCAAAAAGTTTTGTTTGAATGTGTTTGACTTTCATTTGGATCAATTAGCTTTGAAGAATGCATTTGACTTTCATTTGATTCAAAAGCTTTGTTTGAATGTGTTAGACTTTATTTGATTCAACTAGCTTTTAAGAATGCATTTGACTTTCATTTGATTCAAGAAGGTTTGTTTGAATGTTTTTGACTTTCATTATTTTCAATTAGCTTTGAAGAATGCATTTGACTTTCATTTGGTTCAAAAAACTTTGTTTGAATTTGTATGACTTTCATTTATTCAATTTGCTTTAAAGAATGCATTTTAATTTCATTTGATTCAAAAAGCTTTGTTTGAATGTGTTTGACTTTCATTATATTCAATTAGCTTTGAATAATGCATTTGACTTTCATTTGATTTAAAAAGCATTGTTTGAATGTATTTGACTTTCATTCGGTTCAATTAGCTTTTAAGAATCCATTTGACTTTCATTTGATTCAAAAATTTGTTTGAATGTTTGACTTTCATTTGATTCAATTAGCTTTGAAGAACGCATTTGAATTTCATTTTATTCAAAAAGCTTTCTTGAATGCGTTTGACTTTCATTAGTTTCAATTAGCTTTGAAGAATGCATTTAACTTTCATTTGGTTCAAAAATCTTTGTTTGAATGTGTTAGACTTTTATTTGATTCAATTAGCTTTGAAAAATGCATTTAAATTTCATTTGATTCAAAAAGCTTTTTTTGAATGTGTTTGACTTTCATTCGATTCAATTAGCTTTTAAGAATGCATTTGACTTTCATTTGATTCGAAAAGTTTCGTTTGAATGTGTTTGACTTTCATTTGATTCAATTACCTTTGAAGAATGCATTTGACTTTCATTTGTTTCAATTAGCTTTGAAGAATT
Organism: Chenopodium quinoa; assembly: GCF_001683475.1. Classification (NCBI taxonomy): domain Eukaryota; kingdom Viridiplantae; phylum Streptophyta; class Magnoliopsida; order Caryophyllales; family Amaranthaceae; genus Chenopodium; species Chenopodium quinoa. The sequence goes on from NW_018745191.1 coordinate 1,738, forward strand.
CATTTGAATTTTATTTGATTCAAAAAGCTTTGTTTGAATGTGTTTGACTTTCATTCGATTCAATTAGCTTTTAAGAATGCATTTGACTTTCATTTGATTCGAAAAGTTTCGTTTGAATGTGTTTGACTTTCATTTGATTCAATTACCCTTGAAGAATGCATTTTACTTTCATTTGACTCAAAAAGCTTTGTTTGAATGTGTTTGATTTTAATTCGATCTAATTAGCTTTTAAGAATGCATTTGACTTTCATTTATTTCAAAAAGGTTTGTTTGAATGTGTTTGACTTTCATTCGATTCAATTAGCTTTAAGAATGCATTTGACTTTCATTTGATTCAAAAAGGTTTGTTTGAATGTGTTTGACTTTCATTTGATTCAATTAGCTTTGAAGAACGCATTTTAATTTCATTTTATTCAAAAAGCTTTGCATGAATGCGTTTGACTTTCATTAGTTTCAATTAGCTTTGAAGAATGCATTTAACTTTCATTTGGTTCAAAAATCTTTGTTTGAATGTGTTAGACTTTTATTTGATTCAATTAGCTTTGAAAATGCATTTAAATTTCATTTAATTCAAAAAGCTTTGTTTGAATGTGTTTGACTTTCATTCGATTCAATTAGCTTTTAAGAATGCATTTGACTTTCATTTGATTCGAAAAGTTTCGTTTGAATGTGTTTGACTTTCATTTGATTCAATTACCCTTGAAGAATGCATTTGACTTTCATTTGATTCAAAAAGTTTTGTTTGAATGTGTTTGACTTTCATTTGGATCAATTAGCTTTGAAGAATGCATTTGACTTTTCATTTGATTCAAAAAGCTTTGTTTGAATGTGTTTGACTTTCATTTGGATCAATTAGCTTTGAAGAATGCATTTGACTTTTATTTAATTCATTAAGCTTTGTTTGAATGTGTTTGACTTTCATTCGATTTAATTAGCTTTTAAGAATGCATTTGACTTGCATTTGATTCAAGAAGGTTTGTTTGAATGTTTTTGACTTTCATTATTTTCAATTGGCTTTGAAGAATGCATTTGACTTTCATTTGGTTAAAAAACTTTGTTTGAATTTGTATGACTTTCATTTTATTCAATTAGCTTTAAAGAATGCATTTTAATTTCATTTGATTCAAAAAGCTTTGTTTGAATGTGTTTGACTTTCATTATATTCAATTAGCTTTGAATAAGGCATTTGACTTTCATTTGATTTAAAAAGCATTGTTTGAATGTATTTGACTTTCATTTGGATCAATTACCTTTGAAGTATGCATTTGACTTTCATGTGATTCAAAAAGCTTTGTTTGAATGTGTTTGACTTTCATTGTTTCAATTAGCTTTGAAGAATGCATTTGACTTTCATTTTATTAGAAAAGTTTTGTTTGAATGTGATTGACTCTCATTTGATTAAATTAGGTTTGAAGAATGCATTTTACTTTCATTTGACTCAAAAAGCTTTGTTTGAATGTGTTTGATTTTCATTCGATCTAATTAGCTTTTAAGAATGCATTTGACTTTCATTTATTTCAAAAAGGTTTGTTTGAATGTGTTTGACTTTCATTCGATTCAATTAGCTTTTAAGAATGCATTTGACTTTCATTTGATTCAAAAAGGTTTGTTTGAATGTGTTTGACTTTCATTTGATTCAATTACCTTTGAAGCATTTGACTTTCATTTGATTCAAAAAGTTTTGTTTGAATGTGTTTGACTTTCATTTGGATCAATTAGCTTTGAAGAATGCATTTGACTTTCATTTGATTCAAAAAGCTTGTTTGAATGTGTTAGACTTTTATTTGATTCAACTAGCTTTTAAGAATGCATTTGACTTTCATTTGATTCAAGAAGGTTTGTTGAATGTTTTTGACTTTCATTATTTTCAATTAGCTTTGAAGAACGCATTTGAATTTCATTTATTCAAAAAAGCTTTGTATGCATGCGTTTGACTTTCATTAGTTTCAATTAGCTTTGAAGAATGCATTTAACTTTCACTTGTTCAAAAATCTTTGTTTGAATGTGTTAGACTTTTATTTGATTCAATTAGCTTTGAAAAATACATTTAAATTTCATTTGATTCAAAAAGCTTTGTTTGAATGTGTTTGACTTTCATTCGATTCAATTAGCTTTTAAGAATGCATTTGACTTTCATTTGATTCGAAAAGTTTCGTTTGAATGTGTTTGACTTTCATTTGATTCAATTAGCTTTGAAGAACGCATTTGAATTTCATTTTATTCAAAAAGCTTTCTATGAATGCGTTTGACTTCATTAGTTTCAATTATTTTGAAGAATGCATTTAACTTTCATTTGGTTCAAAAATCTTTGTTGATTGTGTTAGACTTTATTTGATTCAATTAGCTTTGAAAAACGCATTTGAATTCATTTTATTCAAAAAGCTTTCTATGAAAGCGTTTGACTTTCATTAGTTTCAATTAGCTTTGAAGAATGCATTTAACTTTCATTTGATTCAAAAAAGCTTTGTTTGAATGTGTTTGACTTTCATTCGATTCAATTAGCTTTTAAGAATGCATTTGACTTTCATTTGATTCGAAAAGTTTTGTTTGAATGTGTTTGACTTTCATTTGATTCAATTAGCTTTGAAGAACGCATTTGAATTTCATTTTATTCAAAAAGCTTTCTATGAATGCGTTTGACTTTCATTAGTTTCAATTATTTTTGAAGAATGCATTTAACTTTCATTTGGTTCAAAAATCTTTGTTTGAATGTGTTAGACTTTTATTTGATTCAATTAGCTTTGAAAAACGCATTTTGAATTTCATTTTATTCAAAAAAGCTTTCTATGAATGCGTTTGACTTTCTTTAGTTTCAATTAGCTTTGAAGAATGCATTTAACTTTCATTTGATTCAAAAAGCTTTGTTTGAATGTGTTAGACTTTTATTTGATTCAATTAGCTTTGAAAAATGCATTTAAATTTCATTTGATTCAAAAAGCTTTGTTTGAATGTGTTTGACTGTCATTCGATTCAATTAGCTTTTAAGAATGCATTTGACTTTCATTTGATTCGAAATGTTTCGTTTTAATGTGTTTGACTTTCATTTGATTCAATTACCTTTGAAGAATGCATTTGACTTTCATTTGTTTCAATTAGCTTTGAAGAATTCATTTGAATTTTATTTGATTCAAAAAAGCTTTGTTTGAATGTGTTTGACTTTCATTCGATTCAATTACCTTTTAAGAATGCATTTTACTTTCATTTGATTCAAAAAGGTTTGTTTGAATGTGTTTGACTTTCATTTGATTCAATTAGCTTTGAAGAACGCATTTGAATTTCATTTTATTCAAAAAGCTTTGTTTGAATGTGTTTGACTTTCATTATATTCAATTAGCTTTGAATAAGGCATTTGACTTTCATTTGATTTAAAAAGCATTGTTTGAATGTATTTGACTTTCATTTGGATCAATTACCTTTGAAAAATGCATTTGACTTTCATGTGATTCAAAAAGCTTTGTTTGAATGTGTTTGACTTTCATTTGTTTCAATTAGCTTTGAAGAATGCATTTGACTTTCATTTGATTAGAAAAGTTTTGTTTGAATGTGATTGACTCTCATTTGATTAAATTAGGTTTGAAGAATGCATTTTACTTTCATTTGACTCAAAAAGCTTTGTTTGAATGTGTTTGATTTTCATTCGATCTAATTAGCTTTTAAGAATGCGTTTGACTTTCAGTTATTTCAAAAAGGTTTGTTTGAATGTGTTTGACTTTCATTCGATTCAATTAGCTTTTAAGAATGCATTTGACTTTCATTAGATTCAAAAAGGTTTGTTTGAATGTGTTTGACTTTCATTTGATTCAATTACCTTTGAAGAATGCATTTGACTTTCATTTGATTCAAAAAGTTTTGTTTGAATGTGTTTGACTTTCATTTGGATCAATTAGCTTTGAAGAATGCATTTGACTTTCATTTGATTCAAAAAGCTTTGTTTGAATGTGTTTGACTTTCATTCGATTCAATTAGCTTTTAAGAATGCATTTGACTTTCATTTGATTCAAGAAGGTTTGTTTGAATGTTTTTGACTTTCATTATTTTCAATTAGCTTTGAAGAATGCATTTGACTTTCTTTTGGTTCAAAAAACTTTGTTTGAATTTGTATGATTTTCATTTTATTCAATTAGCTTTAAAGAATGCATTTTAATTTCATTTGATTCAAAAAGCTTTGTTTGAATGTGTTTGACTTTCATTATATTCAATTAGATTTGAATAATGCATTTGACTTTCATTTGATTTAAAAAGCATTGTTTGAATGTATTTGACTTTCATTTGGATCAATTACCTTTGAAGTATGCATTTGACTTTCATTTGATTCAAAAAGCTTTGTTTGAATGTGTTTGACTTTCATTTGTTTCAATTAGCTTTGAAGAATGCATTTAACTTTCACTTGATTAGAAAAGTTTTGTTTGAATGTGTTTGACTTTCATTTGTTTCAATTAGCTTTGAAGAATGCATTTAACTTTCATTTGATTAGAAAAGTTTTGTTTGAATGTGATTGACTTTCTTTTGATTAAATTAGGTTTGAAGAATGCATTTTACTTTAATTTGACTCAAAAAAGCTTTGTTTGAATGTGTTTGATTTTCATTCGATCTAATTAGCTTGTAAGAATGCATTTGACTTTCATTTATTTCAAAAAAGGTTTGTTTGAAAGTGTTTGACTTTCATTCCATTCAATTAGGTTTTAAGAATGCATTTGACTTTCATTTGATTCAAAAAGGTTTGTTTGAATGTGTTTGACTTTCATTTGATTTAATTAGCTTTGAAGAACTCATTTGAATTTCATTTTATTCAAAAAGCTTTGTATGCATGCGTTTGACTTTCATTAGTTTCAATTAGCTTTGAAGAATGTATTTAACTTTCATTTGGTTCAAAAATCTTTGTTTGAATGTGTTAGACTTTTATTTGATTCAATTAGCTTTTGAAAAATGCATTTAAATTTCATTTGATTCAAAAAGCTTTGTTTGATTGTGTTTGACTTTCATTCTATTCAATTAGCTTTTAAGAATGCATTTGACTTTCATTTGATTCAAGAAGGTTTGTTTGAATGTTTTTGACTTTCATTATTTTCAACTAGCTTTGAAGAATGCATTTGACTTTCATTTGGTTAAAAAAAACTTTGTTTGAATTTGTATGACTTTCATTTTATTCAATTAGCTTTAAAGAATGCATTTTAATTTCATTTGATTCAAAAAAGCTTTGTTTGAATGTGTTTGACTTTCATTATATTCAATTAGCTATGAATAATGCATTTGACTTTCATTTTGATTTAAAAAGCATTGTTTGAATGTATTTGACTTTCATTTGGATCAATTACCTTTGAAGTATGCATTTGACTTTCATTTGATTCAAAAAGCTTTGTTTGAATGTGTTTGACTTTCATTTGTTTCAATTAGCTTTGTAGAATGCATTTAACTTTCATTTGATTAGAAAAGTTTTGTTTGAATGTGATTGACTCTCATTTGATTAAATTAGGTTTGAAGAATGCATTTTACTTTCATTTGACTCAAAAAGCTTTGTTTGAATGTGTTTGATTTTCATTCGATCTAATTAGCTTGTAAGAATGCATTTGACTTTCATTTATTTCAAAAAGGTTTGTTTGAAAGTGTTTGACTTTCATTCCATTCAATTAGCTTTTAAGAATGCATTTGACTTTCATTGATTCAAAAAAGGTTTGTTTGAATGTGTTTGACTTTCATTTGATTTATTTAGCTTTGAAGAACTCATTTGAATTTCATTTTATTCAAAAAGCTTTGTATGCATGCGTTTGACTTTCATTAGTTTCAATTAGCTTTGAAGAATGCATTTAACTTTCATTTGGTTCAAAAATCTTTGTTTGAATGTGTTAGACTTTTATTTGATTCAATTAGCTTTCAAAAATGCATTTAAATTTCATTTGATTCAAAAAGCTTTGTTTGAATGTGTTTGACTTTCATTCTATTTAATTAGCTTTTAAGAATGCATTTGACTTTCATTTGATTCAAGAAGGTTTGTTTGAATGTTTTTGACTTTCATTATTTTCAACTAGCTTTGAAGAATGCATTTGACTTTCATTTGGTTAAAAAAACTTTGTTTGAATTTGTATGACTTTCATTTTATTCAATTAGCTTTAAAGAATGCATTTTAATTTCATTTGATTCAAAAAGCTTTGTTTGAATGTGTTTGACTTTCATTATATTCAATTAGCTATGAATAATGCATTTGACTTTCATTTGATTTAAAAAGCATTGTTTGAATGTATTTATCTTTCATTTGGATCAATTACCTTTGAAGTATGCATTTGACTTTCATTTGATTCAAAAAGCTTTGTTTGAATGTGTTTGACTTTCATTTGTTTCAATTAGCTTTGTAGAATGCATTTAACTTTCATTTGATTAGAAAAGTTTTGTTTGAATGTGATTGACTCTCATTTGATTAAATTAGGTTTGAAGAATGCATTTTACTTTCATTTGACTCAAAAAGCTTTGTTTGAATGTGTTTGATTTTCATTCGATCTAATTAGCTTGTAAGAATGCATTTGACTTTCATTTGATTCGAAAAGTTTCGTTTGAATGTGTTTGACTTTCATTTGATTCAATTACCTTTGAAGAATGCATTGACTTTCATTTGTTTCAATTAGCTTTAAGAATTCATTTGCATTTTATTTGATTCAAAAAGCTTTGTTTGAATGTGTTTGACTTTCATTCGATTCAATTAGCTTTTAAGAATGCATTTGACTTTCATTTGATTCAAAAAGGTTTGTTTGAATGTGTTTGACTTTCATTTGATTCAATTAGCTTTGAAGAACACATTTGAATTTCATTTTATTCAAAAAGCTTTCTATGAATGCGTTTGACTTTCATTAGTTTCAATTAGCTTTGAAGAATGCATTTAACTTTCATTTGGTTCAAAAATCTTTGTTTGAATGTGTTAGACTTTTATTTAATTCAATTAGCTTTGAAAAATGCATTTAAATTTCATTTGATTCAAAAAATCTTTGTTTGAATGTGTTTGACTTTCTTTCGATTCAATTAGCTTTTAAGAATGCATTTGACTTTCATTTGATTCGAAAAGTTTTGTTTGAATGTGTTTGACTTTCATTTGAATCAATTACCCTTGAAGAATGCATTTTACTTTCATTTGACTATAAAGCTTTGTTTGAATGTGTTTGATTTTAATTCGATCTAAATAGCTTTTAAGAATGCATTTGACTTTCATTTATTTCAAAAAAGGTTTGTTTGAATGTGTTTGACTTTCATTCGATTCAATTAGCCTTTAAGAATGCATTTGACTTTCATTTGATTCAAAAAGGTTTGTTTGAATGTGTTTGACTTTCATTTGATTCAATTAGCTTTGAAGAACGCATTTTAATTTAATTTTATTCAAAAAGCTTTGTATGAATGCGTTTGACTTTCATTAGTTTCAATTAGCTTTGAAGAATGCATTTAACTTTCATTTGGTTCAAAAAATCTTTGTTTGAATGTGTTAGACTTTTATTTGATTCAATTAGCTTTGAAAAATGCATTTAAATTTCATTTAATTCAAAAAGCTTTGTTTGAATGTGTTTGACTTTCATTCGATTCAATTAGCTTTTAAGAATGCATTTGACTTTCATTTGATTCGAAAAGTTTCGTTTGAATGTGTTTGACTTTCATTCGATTCAATTACCTTTGAAGAATGCATTTGACTTTCATTTGATTCAAAAAGGTTTGTTTGAATGTGTTTGACTTTCATTTGGATCAATTAGCTTTGATGAATGCATTTGACTTTCATTTGATTCAAAAAGCTTTGTTTGAATGTGTTTGACTTTCATTTGGATCAATTAGCATTGAAGAATGCATTTTACTTTTATTTGATTCATTAAGCTTTGTTTGAATGTGTTTGACTTTCATTCGATTTAATTAGCTTTTAAGAATGCATTTAACTTTCATTTGATTCAAGAAGGTTTGTTTGAATGTTTTTGACTTTCATTATTTTCAATTAGCTTTGAAGAATGCATTTGACTTTCATTTGGTTAAAAAAACTTTGTTTGAATTTGTATGACTTTCATTTTATTCAATTAGCTTTAAAAGAATGCATTTTAATTTCATTTGACTCAAAAAGCTTTCTATGAATGCGTTTGACTTTCATTAGTTTCAATTAGCTTTGAAGAATGCATTTAACTTTTATTTGGTTCAAAAAATCTTTGTTTGAATGTGTTTGACTTTCATTCGATTCAATTAGCTTTTAAGAATGCATTTGACTTTCATTTGATTCGAAAAGTTTCGTTTGAATGTGTTTGACTTTCATTTGATTCAATTACCTTTGAAGAATGCATTTGACTTTCATTTGTTTCAATTAGCTTTGAAGAATTCATTTGAATTTTATTTGATTCAAAAAGCTTTGTTTGAATGTGTTTGACTTTCATTCGATTTAATTAGCTTTTAAGAATGCATTTGACTTTCATTTGATTCAAAAAGGTTTGTTTGAATGTGTTTGACTTTCATTTGATTCAATTAGCTTTGAAGAACACATTTGAATTTCATTTTATTCAAAAAGCTTTCTATGAATGCGTTTGACTTTCATTAGTTTCAATTAGCTTTGAAGAATGCATTTAACTTTCATTTGGTTCAAAAATCTTTGTTTGAATGTGTTAGACTTTTATTTGATTCAATTAGCTTTGAAAAATGCATTTAAATTTCATTTGATTCAAAAATCTTTGTTTGAATGTGTTTGACTTTCATTCGATTCAATTAGCTTTTAAGAATGCATTTGACTTTCATTTGATTCGAAAAGTTTTGTTTGAATGTGTTTGACTTTCATTTGAATCAATTACCCTTGAAGAATGCATTTTACTTTCATTTGACTCAAAAAGCTTTGTTTGAATGTGTTTGATTTTAATTCGATCTAAATAGCTTTTAAGAATGCATTTGACTTCATTTATTTCAAAAAGTTTGTTTGAATGTGTTTGACTTTCATTCGATTCAATTAGCCTTTAAGAATGCATTTGACTTTCATTTGATTCAAAAAGTTTGTTTGAATGTGTTTGACTTTCATTTGATTCAATTAGCTTTGAAGAACGCATTTTAATTTCATTTTATTCAAAAAGCTTTGTATGAATGCGTTTGACTTTCATTAGTTTCAATTAGCTTTGAAGAATGCATTTAACTTTCATTTGGTTCAAAATCTTTGTTTTGAATGTGTTAGACTTTTATTTGATTCAATTAGCTTTGAAAAATGCATTTAAATTTCATTTAATTCAAAAAGCTTTGTTTGAATGTGTTTGACTTTCATTCGATTCAATTAGCTTTTTAAGAATGCATTTGACTTTCATTTGATTCGAAAAGTTTCGTTTGAATGTGTTTGACTTTCATTTGATTCAATTACCTTTGAAGAATGCATTTGACTTTCATTTGATTCAAAAAGTTTTGTTTGAATGTGTTTGACTTTCATTTGGATCAATTAGCTTTGATGAATGCATTTGACTTTCATTTGATTCAAAAAGCTTTGTTTGAATGTGTTTGACTTTCATTTGGATCAATTAGCTTTGAAGAATGCATTTGACTTTTATTTGATTCATTAAACTTTGTTTGAATGTGTTTGACTTTCATTTGATTTAATTAGCCTTTAAGAATGCATTTGACTTTCATTTGATTCAAGAAGGTTTGTTTGAATGTTTTTGACTTTCATTATTTTCAATTAGCTTTGAAGAATGCATTTGACTTTCATTTGGTTAAAAAAAACTTTGTTTGAATTTGTATGACTTTCATTTTATTCAATTAGCTTTAAAGAATGCATTTTAATTTCATTTGATTCAAAAAAGCTTTCTATGAATGCGTTTGACTTTCATTAGTTTCAATTAGCTTTGAAGAATGCATTTAACTTTCATTTTGTTCAAAAATCTTTGTTTGAATGTGTTAGACTTTTATTTGATTCAATTAGCTTTGAAAAATGCATTTAAATTTCATGTGATTCAAAAAGCTTTGTTTGAATGTGTTTGACTTTCATTTGTTTCAATTAGCTTTGAAGAATGCATTTGACTTTCATTTGATTAGAAAAGTTTTGTTTGAATGTGATTGACTCTCATTTGATTAAATTAGGTTTGAAGAATGCATTTTACTTTCATTTGACTCAAAAAGCTTTGTTTGAATGTGTTTGATTTTCATTCAATCTAATTAGCTTTTAAGAATGCATTTGACTTTCATTTATTTCAAAAAGGTTTGTTTGAATGTGTTTGACTTTCATTCGATTCAATTAGCTTTAAGAATGCATTTGACTTTCATTTGATTCAAAAAGGTTTGTTTGAATGTGTTTGACTTTCATTTGATTCAATTACCTTTGAAGAATGCATTTGACTTTCATTTGATTCAAAAAGTTTTGTTTGAATGTGTTTGACTTTCATTTGGATCAATTAGCTTTGAAGAATGCATTTGACTTTCATTTGATTCAAAAAGCTTTGTTTGAATGTGTTAGACTTTTATTTGATTCAACTAGCTTTTAAGAATGCATTTGACTTTCATTTGATTCAAGAAGGTTTGTTTGGAATGTTTTTGACTTTCATTATTTTCAATTAGCTTTGAAGAATGCATTTGACTTTCATTTGGTTCAAAAAACTTTGTTTGAATTTGTATGACTTTCATTTTATTCAATTTGCTTTAAAGAATGCATTTTAATTTCATTTGATTCAAAAAGCTTTGTTTGAATGTGTTTGACTTTCATTATATTCAATTAGCTTTGAATAATGCATTTGACTTTCATTTGATTTAAAAAGCATTGTTTGAATGTATTTGACTTTCATTCGATCAATTAGCTTTTAAGAATGCATTTGACTTTCATTTGATTCAAAAAGGTTTGTTTGAATGTGTTTGACTTTCATTTGATTCAATTAGCTTTGAAGAACGCATTTGAATTTCATTTTATTCAAAAAGCTTTCTATGAATGCGTTTGACTTTCATTAGTTTCAATTAGCTTTGAAGAATGCATTTGACTTTCATTTGATTTAAAAAGCTTTGTTTGAATGTGTTTGATTTTCATTCGATCTAATTAGCTTTTAAGAATGCATTTGACTTTCATTTATTTCAAAAAGGTTTGTTTGAATGTGTTTGACTTTTCATTCGATTCAATTAGCTTTTAAGAATGCATTTGACTTTCATTTGATTCAAAAAGGTTTGTTTGAATGTGTTTGACTTTCATTTGATTCAATTACCTTTGAAGAATGCATTTGACTTTCATTTGATTCAAAAAGTTTTGTTTGAATGTGTTTTTACTTTCATTTGGATCAATTAGCTTTGAAGAATGCATTTGACTTTCATTTGATTCAAAAAGCTTTGTTTTGAATGTGTTAGACTTTTATTTGATTCAACTAGCTTTTAAGAATGCATTTGACTTTCATTTGATTCAAGAAGGTTTGTTTGAATGTTTTTTGACTTTCATTATTTTCAATTAGCTTTGAAGAACGCATTTGAATTTCAATTTTATTCAAAAAGCTTTGTATGCATGCGTTTGACTTTCATTAGTTTCAATTAGCTTTGAAGAATGCATTTAACTTTCACTTGGTTCAAAAATCTTTGTTTGAATGTGTTAGACTTTTATTTGATTCAATTAGCTTTGAAAAATACATTTAAATTTCATTTGATTCAAAAAGCTTTGTTTGAATGTGTTTGACTTTCATTCGATTCAATTAGCTTTTAAGAATGCATTTGACTTTCATTTGATTCGAAAAGTTTCGTTTGAATGTGTTTGACTTTCATTTGATTCAATTAGCTTTGAAGAACGCATTTGAATTTCATTTTATTCAAAAAGCTTTCTATGAATGCGTTTGACTTTCATTAGTTTCAATTATTTTTGAAGAATGCATTTAACTTTCATTTGGTTCAAAAATCTTTGTTTGAATGTGTTAGACTTTTATTTTGATTCAATTAGCTTTGAAAAAACGCATTTGAATTTTCATTTTATTCAAAAAGCTTTCTATGAATGCGTTTGACTTTCATTAGTTTCAATTAGCTTTGAAGAATGCATTTAACTTTCATTTGATTCAAAAAGCTTTGTTTTGAATGTGTTAGACTTTTATTTGATTCAATTATCTTTGAAAAAATACATTTAAATTTCATTTGATTCTAAAAGCTTTGTTTGAATGTGTTTGACTTTCATTCGATTCAATTAGCTTTTAAGAATGCATTTGACTTTCATTTGATTCGAAAAGTTTTGTTTGAATGTGTTTGACTTTCATTTGATTCAATTAGCTTTGAAGAACGCATTTGAATTTCATTTTATTTCAAAAAGCTTTCTATGAATGCGTTTGACTTTCATTAGTTTCAATTATTTTTGAAGAATGCATTTAACTTTCATTTGGTTCAAAAATCTTTGTTTGAATGTGTTAGACTTTTATTTGATTCAATTAGCTTTGAAAAAACGCATTTGAATTTCATTTTATTCAAAAAAGCTTTCTATGAATGCGTTTGACTTTCATTAGTTTCAATTAGCTTTGAAGAATGCATTTAACTTTCATTTGATTCAAAAAGCTTTGTTTGAATGTGTTAGACTTTTATTTGATTCAATTAGCTTTTGAAAAATGCATTTAAATTTCATTTGATTCAAAAAGCTTTGTTTGAATGTGTTTGACTGTCATTCGATTCAATTAGCTTTTAAGAATGCATTTGACTTTCATTTGATTCGAAATGTTTCGTTTTAATGTGTTTGACTTTCATTTGATTCAATTACCTTTGAAGAATGCATTTGACTTTCATTTGTTTCAATTAGCTTTGAAGAATTCATTTGAATTTTATTTGATTCAAAAAGCTTTGTTTGAATGTGTTTGACTTTCATTCGATTCAATTAGCTTTTAAGAATGCATTTTATTTTCATTGATTCAAAAAGGTTTGTTTGAATGTGTTTGACTTTCATTTGATTCAATTAGCTTTGAAGAACGCATTTGAATTTCATTTTATTCAAAAAGCTTTGTTTGAATGTGTTTGACTTTCATTATATTCAATTAGCTTTGAATAAGGCATTTGACTTTCATTTGATTTAAAAAGCATTGTTTTAATGTATTTGACTTTCATTTGGATCAATTACCTTTGAAAAATGCATTTGACTTTCATGTGATCAAAAAGCTTTGTTTGAATGTGTTGACTTTCATTTGTTTAAATTAGCTTTGAAGAATGCATTTGACTTTCATTTGATTAGAAAAGTTTTGTTTGAATGTGATTGACTCTCATTTGATTAAATTAGGTTTGAAGAATGCATTTTACTTTCATTTGACTCAAAAAGCTTTGTTTGAAATGTGTTTGATTTTCATTCGATCTAATTAGCTTTTAAGAATGCGTTTGACTTTCAGTTATTTCAAAAAGGTTTGTTTGAATGTGTTTGACTTTCATTCGAATTCAATTAGCTTTTAAGAATGCATTTGACTTTCATTAGATTCAAAAAGGTTTGTTTGAATGTGTTTGACTTTCATTTGATTCAATTACCTTTGAAGAATGCATTTGACTTTCATTTGATTCAAAAAGTTTTGTTTGAATGTGTTTGACTTTCATTTGGATCAATTAGCTTTGAAGAATGCATTTGACTTTCATTTGATTCAAAAAGCTTTGTTTGAATGTGTTTGACTTTCATTCGATTCAATTAGCTTTTAAGAATGCATTTGACTTTCATTTGATTCAAGAAGGTTTGTTTGAATGTTTTTTGACTTTCATTATTTTCAATTAGCTTTGAAGAATGCATTGACTTTCCTTTGGTTCAAAAAACTTGTTTGAATTTGTATGACTTTCATTTTATTCAATTAGCTTTAAAGAATGCATTTTAATTTCATTTGATTCAAAAAGCTTTGTTTGAATGTGTTTGACTTTCATTATATTCAATTAGATTTGAATAATGCATTTGACTTTCATTTGATTTAAAAAAGCATTGTTTGAATGTATTTGACTTTCATTTGGATCAATTACCTTTGAAGTATGCATTTGACTTTCATTTGATTCAAAAGCTTTGTTTGAATGTGTTTGACTTTCATTGTTTCAATTAGCTTTGAAGAATGCATTTAACTTTCACTTGATTAGAAAAGTTTTGTTTGAATGTGTTTGACTTTCATTTGTTTCAATTAGCTTGAAGAATGCATTTAACTTTCATTTGATTAGAAAAGTTTTGTTTGAATGTGATTGACTTTCTTTTGATTAAATTAGGTTTGAAGAATGCATTTTACTTTCATTTGACTCAAAAAGCTTTGTTTGAATGTGTTTGATTTTCATTCGATCTAATTAGCTTGTAAGAATGCATTTGACTTTCATTTATTTCAAAAAGGTTTGTTTGAAAGTGTTTGACTTTCATTCCATTCAATTAGCTTTTAAGAATGCATTTGACTTTCATTTGATTCAAAAAGGTTTGTTTGAATATGTTTGACTTTCATTTGATTTAATTAGCTTTGAAGAACTCATTTGGAATTTCATTTTATTCAAAAGCTTTGTATGCATGCGTTTGACTTTCATTAGTTTCAATTAGCTTTGAAGAATGCATTTAACTTTCATTTGGTTCAAAAATCTTTGTTTGAATGTGTTAGACTTTTATTTGATTCAATTAGCTTTGAAAAATGCATTTAAATTTCATTTGATTCAAAAAGCTTTGTTTGAATGTGTTTGACTTTCATTCTATTCAATTAGCTTTTAAGAATGCATTTGACTTTCATTTGATTCAAGAAGGTTGTTTGAATGTTTTTGACTTTCATTATTTTCAACTAGCTTTGAAGAATGCATTTGACTTTCATTTGGTTAAAAAAACTTTGTTTGAATTTGTATGACTTTCATTTTATTCAATTAGCTTTAAAGAATGCATTTTAATTTCATTTGATTCAAAAAGCTTTGCTTGAATGTGTTTGACTTTCATTATATTCAATTAGCTATGAATAATGCATTTGACTTTCATTTGATTTAAAAAGCATTGTTTGAATGTATTTGACTTTCATTTGGATCAATTACCTTTGAAGTACGCATTTGACTTTCATTGATTCAAAAAGCTTTGTTTGAATGTGTTTGACTTTCATTTGTTTCAATTAGCTTTGAAGAATGCATTTGACTTTCATTTGATTAGAAAAGTTTTGTTTGAATGTGATTGACTTTCTTTTGATTAAATTAGGTTTGAAGAATGCATTTTACTTTCATTTGATTCAAGAAGGTTTGTTTGAATGTGTTTGATTTTCATTCGATCTAATTAGATTTTAAGAATGCATTTGACTTTCATTTATTTCAAAAAGGTTTGTTTGAATGTGTTTGACTTTCATTCGATTCAATTAGCTTTTAAGAATGCATTTGACTTTCATTTGATTCAAAAAGGTTTGTTTGAATGTGTTTGACTTTCATTTGATTCAATTAGCTTTGAAGAACGCATTTGAATTTCATTTTATTCAAAAAGCTTTGTATGCATGCGTTTGACTTTCATTAGTTTCAATTAGCTTTGAAGAATGCATTTAACTTTCATTTGTTCAAAAATCTTTGTTTGAATGTGTTAGACTTTTATTTGATTCAATTAGCTTTGAAAAATGCATTTAAATTTCATTTGATTCAAAAAGCTTTGTTTGAATGTGTTTGACTTTCATTCGATTCAATTAGCTTTTAAGAATGCATTTGACTTTCATTTGATTCGAAAAGTTTCGTTTGAATGTTTTGACTTTCATTTGATTCAATTACCTTTGAAGAATGCATTTGACTTTCATTTGATTCAAAAAGTTTTGTTTGAATGTGTTTGACTTTCATTTGGATCAATTAGCTTTGAAGAATGCATTTGACTTTCATTTGATTCAAAAAGCTTTGTTTGAATGTGTTTGACTTTCATTTGGATCAATTACCTTTGAAGTATGCATTTGACTTTCATTTGATTCAAAAAGCTTTGTTTGAATGTGTTTGACTTTCATTTGTTTCAATTAGCTTTGAAGAATGCATTTAACTTTCATTTGATTAGAAAAGTTTTGTTTGAATGTGATTGACTCTCATTTGATTAAATTAGGTTTGAAGAATGCATTTACTTTCATTTGACTCAAAAAGCTTTGTTTGAATGTGTTTGGTTTTCATTCGATCTAATTCGCTTGTAAGAATGCATTTGACTTTCATTTATTTAAAAAGGTTTATTTGAAAGTGTTTGACTTTCATTTTCAATTAGCTTTTAAGAATGCATTTGACTTTCATTTGGTTCAAAAATCTTTTTTGAATGTGTTAGACTTTATTTGACTCAATTAGCTTTGAAAAATGCATTTAAATTTCATTTGATTCAAAAAGCTTTGTTTGAATGTGTTTGACTTTCATTCGATTCAATTAGCTTTTAAGAATGCATTTGACTTTCATTTGATTCGAAAAGTTTCGTTTGAATGTTTGACTTTCATTTGATTCAATTACCTTTGAAGAATGCATTTAAATTTCATTTGATTCAAAAAGCTTTGTTTGAATGTGTTTGACTTTCATTCGATTCAATTAGCTTTTAAGAAAGCATTTGACTTTCATTTCATTCGAAAAGTTTCGTTTGAATGTGTTTGACTTTCATTTGATTCAATTACCTTTGAAGAATGCATTTGACTTTCTTTCAATTAGCTTTGAAGAATTCATTTGAATTTTATTTGATTCAAAAAGCTTTGTTTGAATGTGTTTGACTTTCATTCGATTCAATTAGCTTTTAAGAATGCATTTGACTTTCATTTGATTCAAAAAGGTTTGTTTGAATGTGTTTGACTTTCATTTGACTCAATTAGCTTTGAAGAACGCATTTGAATTTCATTTTATTCAAAAAGCTTTCTTGAATGCGTTTGACTTTCATTAGTTTCAATTAGCTTTGAAGAATGCATTTGACTTTCATTTGATTCGAAAAGTTTGTTTGAATGTGTTGGACTTTCATTTGATTCAATTATTGAAGAATGCATTTACTTTCATTTGACTCAAAAAGCTTTGTTTGAATGTGTTTGATTTTAATTCGATCTAATTAGCTTTTAAGAATGCATTTGACTTTTATTTATTTCAAAAAGGTTTGTTTGAATGTGTTTGACTTTCATTCGATTCAATTAGCCTTTAAGAATGCATTTGACTTTCATTTGATTCAAAAAGGTTTGTTTGAATGTGTTTGACTTTCATTTGATTCAATTAGCTTTGAAGAACGCATTTGAATTTCATTTTATTCAAAAAGCTTTGTATGAATGCGTTTGACTTACATTAGTTTCAATTAGCTTTGAAGAATGCATTTAACTTTCATTTGGTTCAAAAATCTTTGTTTGAATGTGTTTGACTTTCATTCGATTCAATTAGCTTTTAAGAATGCATTTGACTTTCATTTGATTCGAAAAGTTTCGTTTGAATGTGTTTGACTTTCATTTGATTCAATTACCTTTGAAGAATGCATTTGACTTTCAAAAAGCTTTGTTTGAATGTGTTTGACTTTCATTCGATTCAATTAGCTTTTAAGAATGCATTTGACTTTCATTTGATTCAAAAAGGTTTTTGAATGTGTTTGACTTTCATTTGACTCAATTAGCTTTGAAGAACGCATTTGAATTTCATTTTATTCAAAAGCTTTCTATGAATGCGTTTGACTTTCATTAGTTTCAATTAGCTTTGAAGAATGCATTTGACTTTCATTTGATTCGAAAAGTTTCGTTTGAATGTGTTGACTTTCATTTGATTCAATTACCCTTGAAGAATGCATTTTACTTTCATTTGACTCAAAAGCTTTGTTTGAATGTGTTTGATTTTAATTCGATCTAATTAGCTTTTTAAGAATGCATTTGACTTTTATTATTTCAAAAAGGTTTGTTTGAATGTGTTTGACTTTCATTCGATTCAATTAGCCTTTAAGAATGCATTTGACTTTCATTTGATTCAAAAAGGTTTGTTTGAATGTGTTTGACTTTCATTTGATTCAATTACCTTTGAAGAATGCATTTGACTTTCATTTGATTCAAAAAGTTTTGTTTGAATGTGTTTGACTTTCATTGGATCAATTAGCTTTGAAGAATGCATTTGACTTTCATTTGATTCAAAAAGCTTTGTTTGAATGTGTTTGACTTTCATTTGGATCAATTACCTTTGAAGTATGCATTTGACTTTCATTTGATTCAAAAAGCTTTGTTTGAATGTTTTGACTTTCATTTGTTTCAATTAGCTTTGAAGAATGCATTTAACTTTCATTTGATTAGAAAAGTTTTGTTTGAATGTGATTGACTCTCATTTGATTAAATTAGGTTTGAAGAATGCATTTTACTTTCATTTGACTCAAAAAGCTTTGTTTGAATGTGTTTGTTTTCATTCGATCTAATTCGCTTGTAAGAATGCATTTGACTTTCATTTATTTCAAAAAGTTTATTTGAAAGTGTTTGACTTTCATTCCATTCAATTAGCTTTTAAGAATGCATTTGACTTTCATTTGGTTCAAAAATCTTTGTTTGAATGTTTAGACTTTTATTTGATTCAATTAGCTTTGAAAAATGCATTTAAATTTCATTTGATTCAAAAAGCTTTGTTTGAATGTGTTTGACTTTCATTCGATTCAACTAGCTTTTAAGAATGCATTTGACTTTCATTTGATTCGAAAAGTTTCGTTTGAATGTGTTGACTTTCATTTGATTCAATTACCTTTGAAGAATGCATTTAATTTCATTTGATTCAAAAAGCTTTGTTTGAATGTGTTTGACTTTCATTCGATTCAATTAGCTTTAAGAAAGCATTTGACTTTCATTTCATTCGAAAAGTTTCGTTTGAATGTGTTTGACTTTCATTTGATTCAATTACCTTTGAAGAATGCATTTGACTTTCATTTGTTTCAATTAGCTTTGAAGAATTCATTTGAATTTTATTTGATTCAAAAAGCTTTGTTTGAATGTGTTTGACTTTCATTCGATTCAATTAGCTTTTAAGAATGCATTTGACTTTCATTTGATTCAAAAAGTTTGTTTGAATGTGTTTGACTTTCATTTGACTCAATTAGCTTTGAAGAACGCATTTGAATTTCATTTTATTCAAAAAGCTTTTATGAATGCGTTTGACTTTCATTAGTTTCAATTAGCTTTGAAGAATGCATTTGACTTTCATTTGATTCGAAAAGTTTCGTTTGAATGTGTTGACTTTCATTTGATTCAATTATTGAAGAATGCATTTACTTTCATTTGACTCAAAAAGCTTTGTTTGAATGTGTTTGATTTTAATTCGATCTAATTAGCTTTTAAGAATGCATTTGACTTTATTTATTTCAAAAAGGTTTGTTTGAATGTGTTTGACTTTCATTCGATTCAATTAGCCTTTAAGAATGCATTTGACTTTCATTTGATTCAAAAAGGTTTGTTTGAATGTGTTTGACTTTCATTTGATTCAATTAGCTTTGAAGAACGCATTTGAATTTCATTTTATTCAAAAAGCTTTGTATGAATGCGTTTGACTTCATTAGTTTCAATTAGCTTTGAAGAATGCATTTAACTTTCATTTGGTTCAAAAAATCTTTGTTTGAATGTGTTTGACTTTCATTCGATTCAATTAGCTTTTAAGAATGCATTTGACTTTCATTTGATTCGAAAAGTTTCGTTTGAATGTGTTTGACTTTCATTTGATTCAATTACCTTTGAAGAATGCATTTGACTTTCATTGATTCAAAAAGCTTTGTTTGAATGTGTTTGACTTTCATTCGATTCAATTAGCTTTTAAGAATGCATTTGACTTTCATTTGATTCAAAAAAGTTTGTTTGAATGTGTTTGACTTTCATTTGATCAATTAGCTTTGAAGAACGCATTTGAATTTCATTTTAAAAAAATGAATTTGACTTTCATTAGTTTCAATTAGCTTTGAAGAATGCATTTGACTTTCATTTGATTCTTTCGTTTGAATGTGTTGACTTTCATTTGATTCAATTACCCTTGAAGAATGCATTTTACTTTCATTTGACTCAAAAAGCTTTGTTTGAATGTGTTTGATTTTAATTCGATCTAATTAGCTTTAAGAATGCATTTGACTTTATTTATTTCAAAAAGGTTTGTTTGAATGTGTTTGACTTTCATTCGATTCAATTAGCCTTTAAGAATGCATTTGACTTTCATTTGATTCAAAAAGGTTTGTTTGAATGTGTTTGACTTTCATTTGATTCAATTACCTTTGAAGATGCATTTGACTTTCATTTGATTCAAAAAGTTTTTGAATGTGTTTGACTTTCATTTGGATCAATTAGCTTTGAAGAATGCATTTGACTTTCATTTGATTCAAAAAGCTTTGTTTGAATGTGTTTGACTTTCATTTGGATCAATTACCTTTGAAGTATGCATTTGACTTTCATTTGATTCAAAAAGCTTTGTTTGAATGTGTTTGACTTTCATTTTGTTTCAATTAGCTTTGAAGAATGCATTTAACTTTCATTTGATTAGAAAAGTTTTGTTTGAATGTGATTGACTCTCATTTGATTAAATTAGGTTTGAAGAATGCATTTTACTTTCATTTGACTCAAAAAGCTTTGTTTGAATGTGTTTGGTTTTCATTCGATCTAATTCGCTTGTAAGAATGCATTTGACTTTCATTTATTTCAAAAAGGTTTGAAAAGTGTTTGACTTTCATTCCATTCAATTAGCTTTTAAGAATGCATTTGACTTTCATTTGGTTCAAAAATCTTTGTTTGAATGTGTTAGACTTTTATTTGATTCAATTAGCTTTGAAAAATGCATTTAAATTTCATTTGATTCAAAAAGCTTTGTTTGAATGTGTTTGACTTTCATTCGATTCAATTAGCTTTTAAGAATGCATTTGACTTTCATTTGATTCGAAAAGTTTGTTTGAATGTGTTTGACTTTCATTTGATTCAATTACCTTTGAAGAATGCATTTGACTTTCATTTGATTCAAAAAGCTTTGTTTGAATGTGTTTGACTTTCATTCGATTCAATTAGCTTTAAGAAAGCATTTGACTTTCATTTCATTCGAAAAGTTTCGTTTGAATGTGTTTGACTTTCATTTGATTCAATTACCTTTGAAGAATGCATTTGACTTTCATTTGTTTCAATTAGCTTTGAAGAATTCATTTGAATTTTATTTGATTCAAAAAGCTTTGTTTGAATGTTTTGACTTTCATTCGATTCAATTAGCTTTTAAGAATGCATTTGACTTTCATTTGATTCAAAAAGGTTTGTTTGAATGTGTTTGACTTTCATTTGATTCAATTAGCTTTGAAGAACGCATTTGAATTTCATTTTTTCAAAAAGCTTTCTATGAATGCGTTTGACTTTCATTAGTTTCAATTAGCTTTGAAGAATGCATTTGACTTCATTTGATTCGAAAAGTTTCGTTGAATGTGTTGGACTTTCATTTGATTCAATTATTGAAGAATGCATTTACTTTCATTTGACTCAAAAAGCTTTGTTTGAATGTGTTTGATTTTTAATTCGATCTAATTAGCTTTTAAGAATGCATTTGACTTTTATTTATTCAAAAAGTTTGTTTGAATGTGTTTGACTTTCATTCGATTCAATTAGCCTTTAAGAATGCATTTGACTTTCATTTGATTTCAAAAAGGTTTGTTTGAATGTGTTTGACTTTCATTTGATTCAATTAGCTTTGAAGAACGCATTTGAATTTCATTTTATTCAAAAAGCTTTGTATGAATGCTTTGACTTACATTAGTTTCAATTAGCTTTGAAGAATGCATTTAACTTTCATTTGTTCAAAATCTTTGTTTGAATGTGTTTGATTCATTCG
This sequence comes from Chenopodium quinoa, assembly GCF_001683475.1. Classification (NCBI taxonomy): domain Eukaryota; kingdom Viridiplantae; phylum Streptophyta; class Magnoliopsida; order Caryophyllales; family Amaranthaceae; genus Chenopodium; species Chenopodium quinoa. The sequence goes on from NW_018745191.1 coordinate 23,383, forward strand.
ATTCAATTAGCTTTTAAGAATGCATTTGACTTTCATTTGATTCGAAAATGAATGTGTTTGACTTTCATTTGATTCAATTACCTTTGAAGAATGCATTTGACTTTCATTAGATTCAAAAAGCTTTGTTTGAATGTGTTTGACTTTCATTCGATTCAATTAGCTTTTAAGAATGCATTTGACTTTCATTTGATTCAAAAAGGTTTGTTTGAATGTTTTGACTTTCATTTTCAATTTGAAGAACGCATTTGAATTTCATTTTATTCAAAAAGCTTTCTTGAATGCGTTTGACTTTCATTAGTTTCAATTAGCTTAAGAATGCATTTGACTTTCATTTGATTCGAAAAGTTTCGTTTGAATGTGTTGGACTTTCATTTGATTCAATTACCCTTGAAGAATGCATTTTACTTTCATTTGACTCAAAAAGCTTTGTTTGAATGTGTTTGATTTTAATTCGATCTAATTAGCTTTTAAGAATGCATTTGACTTTTATTTATTTCAAAAAGGTTTGTTTGAATGTGTTTGACTTTCATTCGATTCAATTAGCCTTTAAGAATGCATTTGACTTTCATTTGATTCAAAAAGGTTTGTTTGAATGTGTTTGACTTTCATTTGATTCAATTACCTTTGAAGAATGCATTTGACTTTCATTTGATTCAAAAAGTTTTGTTTGAATGTGTTTGACTTTCATTTGATCAATTAGCTTTGAAGAATGCATTTGACTTTCATTTGATTCAAAAAGCTTTGTTTGAATGTGTTTGACTTTCATTTGATCAATTCTTTGAAGTATGCATTTGACTTTCATTTGATTCAAAAGCTTTGTTTGAATGTGTTTGACTTTCATTTGTTTCAATTAGCTTTGAAGAATGCATTTAACTTTCATTTGATTAGAAAAGTTTTGTTTGAATGTGATTGACTTCATTTGATTAAATTAGGTTTGAAGAATGCATTTTACTTTCATTTGACTCAAAAAGCTTTGTTTGAATGTGTTTGTTTTCATTCGATTAATTCGCTTTAAGAATGCATTTGACTTTCATTTATTTCAAAAAGGTTATTTGAAAGTGTTTGACTTTCATTCCATTCAATTAGCTTTTAAGAATGCATTTGACTTTCATTTGGTTCAAAAATTGAATGTGTTAGACTTTTATTTGATTCAATTAGCTTTGAAAAATGCATTTAAATTTCATTTGATTCAAAAAGCTTTGTTTGAATGTGTTTGACTTTCATTCGATTCAACTAGCTTTTAAGAATGCATTTGACTTTCATTTGATTCGAAAAGTTTCGTTTGAATGTGTTTGACTTTCATTTGATTCAATTACCTTTGAAGAATGCATTTAAATTTCATTTGATTTAAAAAGCTTTGTTTGAATGTGTTTGACTTTCATTCGATTCAATTAGCTTTTAAGAAAGCATTTGACTTTCATTTTCGAAAAGTTTCGTTTGAATGTGTTTGACTTTCATTTGATTCAATTACCTTTGAAGAATGCATTTGACTTTCATTTGTTTCAATTAGCTTTGAAGAATTCATTTGAATTTTATTTGATTCAAAAAGCTTTGTTTGAATGTGTTTGACTTTCATTCGATTCAATTAGCTTTTAAGAATGCATTTGACTTTCATTTGATTCAAAAAGGTTTGTTTTGAATGTGTTTGACTTTCATTTGATTCAATTAGCTTTGAAGAACGCATTTGAATTTCATTTTATTCAAAAAGCTTTCTATGAATGCGTTTGACTTTCATTATTCAATTAGCTTTGAAGAATGCATTTGACTTTCATTTGATTCGAAAAGTTTCGTTTGAATGTGTTGACTTTCATTTTGATTCAATTACCCTTGAAGAATGCATTTTACTTTCATTTGACTCAAAAAGCTTTGTTTGAATGTGTTTGATTTTAATTCGATCTAATTAGCTTTTTAAGAATGCATTTGACTTTTATTTATTTCAAAAAGGTTTGTTTGAATGTGTTTGACTTTCATTCGATTCAATTAGCCTTTAAGAATGCATTTGACTTTCATTTGATTCAAAAAGTTTGTTTGAATGTGTTTGACTTTCATTTGATTCAATTAGCTTTGAAAACGCATTTGAATTTCATTTTATTCAAAAAGCTTTGTATGAATGCGTTTGACTTTACATTAGTTTCAATTAGCTTTGAAGAATGCATTTAACTTTCATTTGGTTCAAAAATCTTTGTTTGAATGTGTTTGACTTTCATTCGATTCAATTAGCTTTTAAGAATGCATTTGACTTTCATTTGATTCGAAAAGTTTTGTTTGAATGTGTTTGACTTTCATTTGATTCAATTACCTTTGAAGAATGCATTTGACTTTCATTTAGATTCAAAAAGTTTTGTTTGAATGTGTTTTGACTTTCATTTGGATCAATTAGCTTTGAAGAATGCATTTGACTTTCATTTGATTCAAAAAGCTTTGTTTGAATGTGTTTGACTTTCATTTGGATCAATTAGCTTTGAAGAATTTATTTGACTTTTATTTGATTCATTAAGCTCTGTTTGAATGTGTTTGACTTTATTCGATTTAATTAGCTTTTAAGAATGCATTTGACTTTCATTTGATTCAAGAAGGTTTGTTTGAATGTTTTTGACTTTCATTATTTTCAATTAGCTTTGAAGAATGCATTTGACTTTCATTTGGTTAAAAAAACTTTGTTTGAATTTGTATGACTTTCATTTTATTCAATTAGCTTTAAAGAATGCATTTTAATTTCATTTGATTCAAAAAGCTTTGTTTGAATGTGTTTGACTTTCATTATATTCAATTAGCTTGAATAAGGCATTTGACTTTCATTTGATTT